>NC_140636.1:20682137-20684637 GCF_057382275.1 Copadichromis virginalis | reverse complement strand
TACAGGTCTGTGAGAGCCAGAGATTTTCCTTGTTTGAGGTGACCAAATACTTATTTTCCACCCTGATTTACGAATAAATTCTTTACAAATCCTACCATGTGAATTCATGGATTTTTTTTTTCACATTCTGTCTCTCACAGTTGAAGTGTACCTCTGGTGCAAATTACTGACCTCTGTCATCATTTTAGGTGGGGGAACTTGCACAATCGGTGGCTGACTAAATACTTTTTTGCCCCACTGTATGTATGTATATGTATATGTGTATATATATATATATATATATATATATATATATATATATTAGGGGTGCAACGATACACAAAATTCACGGTTCGGTTCGATACTTTGGTGTCACGGTTCGATATTTTTTCGATACAAAAAAAATGTTCATGCCTTTTTAATTTGGCATTTATTAAAATTATAAATATATATTTTAACTCAAAAGTACAGTTTTTAAATTTAACCCTAACCCTTGTGCGTGTTTTTTATTTTGACAGCGAATGCGCACCTGCTGACCACTTATGTGCAGCCCTGGTTATTTAGCTCGTCATATTGCAGCCACAGAAATTCTTTTGTCCATGAAACCATAAAGCTGCACTTTCTTTTTGCCTTATACTCTGATTTGTCATAACTTCTCCATTTTGTGGTAAGCTTTTCTTTGGCTGTCACTTCTTCACCCTGACCTGTCTTATTTGGCTCAGCAGAACTAAAATATATATCTGTCTGTGAAGGTTCTCAGTCATCCAGGTCATCATAGTCAAATATAAATCCTGCTGCTTTTACACACGTACTCACATAAGCTCAGCGATTCTCTGCGCGATCAACCTCTCACATGTTTAAGCTGCGGGAGATTTCACTTGTCATGTTTGCATAGTAAGCTAACAATTAATAAGAGGATGTCAGAGGAATTGGTGCGCAAATTATCATCACTCACAGATCAGTGCTGTCGCTCTCTATACACAGTTCGCGTGATTGCAAAGTGAAAGCAAAAAAACAAGCGCAAATTCAAACGCGATTTCAATATGTCACATATTGACAGTGGCTCACCGATGCCAATGACATAATTACCCAGCTACATTTCCGAAAGAATGCAAAAGCATTGACATATATTTTTCCTTCCTACAATAGCCCGACGAGCAGGGCAGAGATAGATTTTGGTACCCCGACTGAAAAAAATCGCTAGCTCCAGGACGTTGGGCTAGCGATATTGCAAGCCCTGTATCTGATTGAGGAATCACTCATCTTTGGAAAAGAGAGTTTATTACAGAGAAATGGCTCTTTCCAAAATAAAAGCTATACTATCCGCTTCTTCTGGGCTATATTCTCAGCAGCATATTAAACAGCTGTCTAAATGACTCGGCTAAAGTTAGTAGCATGCTTGCTTGTTTTTTTTCTGCTTCCACTTGTCTTTGCACTAGGATGATGTCGGCGTAAATGTGCAGTCATATTCGTTGTGTTCCCACTAGTGCTTTCAGGTTAATCTCGTTGAAATGACCTTTACGCCACAACACGGCAAATCTCCGTTAACGAGCTACCGCCGATCGCCCGTGCATGGGGCTAGACGGCCAACACGTTAACGAGCTAACTGCGCTAACACACTAGCTCCCACCCATGTAATTGAGCATTGCATGGCACATCCAACATACTGTTTTACTTTAGTCCATGACTGCTTACCTTCAGGGTCATACGTCACATGAAAACCAAAATAATTCCAAACGCCAGATCTGAATGAGGGTGGGGGAGGTCCATGTTGTAAGGAGAGCTTAACTTCTGTCTCGCTAGCTTGCCCTGCGCTCTTCCTTCTGACGATGCTGTCTGTGTTGAGCGCTCAGTGAATCTGCGTTCGACTACTCCGCCTAGGCTGCACTGTCGACCCTAGGCGGAGTAGTCGAACGCAGATTCACTGAGCGCTCAACACAGACAGCATCGTCAGAAGGAAAGTTGATGAAATAAATTACAAATTTTGTATTGTTCGATACATATGCGTACCGAACCGAAAGCACTGTATCGAACGGTTCAATATCGATACGAATATCGTTGCACCCCTAATATATATATATATATATATATATATATATATATATATAGCGATATTGAACCGTTCGATACAGTGCTTTCGGTTCGGTACGCATATGTATCGAACAATACAACATTTGTAATTTATTTTATCAACTTTCCTTCTGACGATGCTGTCTGTGTTGAGCGCTCAGTGAATCTGCGTTCGACTACTCCGCCTAGGCTGCACTGTCGAGCGCAGATCCACTGAGCGCTCAACACAGACAGCATAGTCAGGAGGAAGAGCGCAGGGCAAGCTAGCGAGACAGAAGTTAAGCTCTCCTTGCAAGATGGACCTCCCCCACCCTCATTCAGATCTGGCGTTTGGAATTATTTTGGTTTTCATGTGACGTATGACCCTGAAGGTAAGCGAGTCATGGACTAAAGTAAAACAGTATGTTGGATGTGCCATGCAATGCTCAATTACATGGGTGTGAACTAGTGT
>NC_140636.1:20652137-20677137 GCF_057382275.1 Copadichromis virginalis | reverse complement strand
CTGGTTTTTAAGAAAATTGCTGTCTTTAATGATTTTTGGGAACTGGTCTTTTAAATTGGGTAGAAATAAAAAATGTGTTATGGTGTAACTGAATTCCTGAATTCCCACAACAATAACACATTATCTCTAGTTTGTATAGGTCACAGAATGATTCATTTATTTGATATTTTCTAGTTGCTTAAGCACTGAAAATGTGCAATGTGTTTTTCATAGTTATCAAGCTGCTAATATTATTTTTTTAGTTTCTGTACGTAAATTACATATGCACATATGATAATATTGACCCAAAGTTAGAGAGGCAAGATTGATTGATTGATAATTTATTTCAACATGTGAACAATACACAAGTACATTTAGAAAAGAAAATAAGAGAGAAAAAAATACTATACAAATTACATACAAAAAAAAAAGATGACATGTGCAGAGGAGGGATAGTGGATCAATTAGACAAAGGGAGTTGGATATGGAGCAGAGAAGATTCATGGCTGGATGTAGTGAAGGTGGACATGCAGAGGGTTTATGTGACAAAGGGAGGATGTCACTTGGGTGCAGATGATGCACTTGGGGGACCCCTAAAGGGAGCCACGGAAAGAAGATGCACATATGATGCCAATGGTCATGATAATATTCTGGATCTTAGGAAAATTAGGATGTATTTACTAACAGTAATTATTAAAAAAAAAAGCCCAACAGCTGTAATTGAGTTTACAGCCCAGCCTAAGGAAGCCTGATGTCTCACACATAATTAAGCTATTAAAAATGTGGCTCTTTGTTGCAGCTCAATTTCCAAAAGTTATTTGTCAAAACAGCTTTTTTTTTGCCACATTCATAAATATTTGTAAATCTTTAGCTTTAAGCCACAATTATTGTGTTCAGATTTGTGGTCCTGAGAATCTTATTTATTCCTGTGAGAGGAGATAACAGCCAAATTACTGTCAGCCATAGTGTACAATGCTAAAAATATCTACTCAAGGTAGTGATTGTGGCATTACAGCAGTACAGTGCATGTCTGAAATAATGTGTGTCAGATTCCCTGCAATGTGCCCAGTTACTCTGGGTTCACTGGATATGAAGCAGAGCCTCTATTTTAAGTGGTAAACAAAGCTCACTGGCTTTTGTTTACATACAAAGCCAGTGAAGTTTTTACCGGGCCACTGAAGTGAAGTGGGTTTTGTGTCAGCACTTGTAAATGTCAAAGAATGCTGCTTACAATCCTGGTTTACTTCCACAACAAGCAGATGGGTGGGAGGGGTGCATGAAAAAAACTCCTCTATAATCTGTTGTCAGAGCCCTTCTGTTAATTGATGTATTTGCATTGAAAGCATCAGGGACACTCAGGTAGTAAATGCTAATGTAAACACTCTAATCCAGATTAAACTGGATTAGAGCAATTTATAGCCTCCATATGGCCAATAGGCAGGTAATCACTTAGTCTCATTCTTTCTTTAGAAACAGGAATTTCAAATGCTAATTATATTCTGGAGTTTTTCAGTATGTTTGTTTTCCTATGAAGGACATATCTACGGCTAATGTTCTTCTAAACATTTTTCTAATTAATATTTTGATGTTTTGCTTCAGTTTCTAATCGGTGATCTTTAAAAAAAATGCGAGTGCACCTTGGGTTTTTCTGGTTGTCACATCTGGGTCTTCTGTATTGTGACATGCCATAGTCAGCCTCAAAATTATATGTCACACACATCATTACCATGAAGACTAATGCACTCTGATGGTATTGTGACTCTCTTCAAAGGCAAATCCATTAGAAGCCCTTCGTCGTGCTGTCATTCAGAATTCTTGTTGGAAATTGCTGCAGATGATGCTTTACGATATGCCGACCATGGATAAGCACTTTGGTTCTTGGATTGAAGCAGACCACAATAAGGCCAAAAGGCAGCATTTAGATAAGACCCTGCCTGCAGGTGATAAATGAAGCATTCAGAGCGCCTTGCTTTGTTCTTTATTTCCCTTCTTCCAGCTGCCAGAATCAAGCAAAATCTGCTTCAAAACGTCCTCCCGTCATCCGTTTGAAAAGGTAAGTGTTGCTGGACCTATCCTGGCTGTCAAACAGGTGATTTTTTCTTTCCATGAGACTTATCAAAACAATGTGGCATTTCAAAAAGCTACCAATATGACTGGTGCTGTGTCGTAAACATATGCACCACCTCACAATAACAAAGCTGCCCCTGTCTGCTTATTTTTATCTGGCTATTTATAGGCAACACACGTTTTTCACTTCCATCTGACAACATTGTCTGTATCACAGGAACAACCTAACTGCGTTTACAGAAACAAGACAAAAAAAAAGATAACTAAGAGATTTCTGGGATTTTAAATGTTAGGCAAAAACTCAGCCCCCAAATTAATCACTAAATCACCTTTTTCTTTTTTCTTTTCATTAACAAGCGTATACATGCAGAAATCAAAACTGTCTTGGAGTTGCAGGCTTAACTCGGAGTGAGGAATGATATAACATTTTAAAGTCATCCTTTCTCAGTGATTAGCATTTTTAGCAATATAGCAAGTGGAAAAGCAAAGTTGCTCATCCAGCCAGCAGCAGTGAGCTCTGTAGTCCACAGGCTGGAACAAAAAATGTTCTCATCCATGTGTAATTGCTACAAATGACTGTTTTGTGATGCTCATAATAATCGTCAGACTTGTAGGTTGCTGTGGCTTTGCAGACTTTCCCCCTTAGCACAGTTTTGGAAGCGGACACTGTCAGTGTGTCAGTGCTGCCCAGAGCACTGGTTTGATAGTCCAGCAACCCCTAACTGCTTTATGTGCTGCCCAGGCTTATAGTTCGAGCTGGACTGCTGTACAATGGATCAAAAATAAAAGAATTGTTGGTCTTGCAAGTGTTACATTATAGAATGACATATCTTTGGATTTTTTACAGCACCTATATCTCTATCGCTCTCTATACAGATGGATGGAAGTATAGGTACTCAGGAAGGATAATGTATATGTTAGACAAAAGATCTTGAAAACTGAGCTGCTGGGCAGGAGGAGAAGGTTCATGGATCTAGTGAAGGAGGACATGCAGAAGGTGGTGTGTCAGAAGAGGATGCTAAGAATAGGATGAGATAAAGGCAGATGATGTGCTGTGATGATCCCTAGTAACTGGAAGAAGAAGAAGATGAAGTACATTATCTGTTATAAATTACTGACAAATTAAAGTAAAAAGCTGAACTCCGATCCAACCGAACCCAAGTGGATCCTGGGGCGATATAGTGGCTCTGTTACTGCAGAGTAATCGCGAATCAACAAAAAGATATAAGATTGTTAGGCGTGTTCCCATCAACAGTGCATGATGATTTATTATATTTCTCTTGTATGTTTCGCTTATATGTAATAGTCCTTACAGTCACCAGATCTGATTCCACCTAAACACCTTTACAATGATTATATTTCCAAAGAATGGTGTTCATCCCTCCAGTAGAGTTTCAAAGATTTGACTGGATCCTGCTTAGAAAAATTGAAGCTGTTGTTTTGGCACAAGCTATATTATTGGGATACTAGTCCTAAATGTCAAGTTGTATAAATTTTGTCTTTTGAAGCTTATTGGAAAGGACTTTACTGTTAAAGTGAATTTATAGCTTTAGGTCACCATCTTTACAGAATGCACTGCCACCCACTATGTTGGATCATATAGTCAGTGCTGGGTCATTACTCAAAAAAAGGCAACTATTACACATTACTCATTACTTTTCTTGAACGTGATGCTGTATGTTACTTAATTACGTACTGTAACAGTCGTAATTGTGTGGTGTCTCTTTAAAACAACCTAAGTTAATGTTTAATGATGTAACAAGTTAGCGCCACTGCCTTCTGTAGCGTGTGGAAGAAATGTGCTTGCACATGAACGTATGGATTGAGATGGACCTCGTATCTTTACCTCCCGAACGTTACGGGTTGTATGAACACTGCTCGCTTCATGTGGTAAGACAGCAGCTGTTCAACCGGGCCTTGTGAGGTTGGTGAAGAGTATGTTTATCAAAGGACAAGCACTGTGGCATTCCAAGTAACAGTGTGGTCGTGTGTTTTTGACTGTCCTGCTGAGCGTTTCTGCCACCTCCTCTCAACTACTAAATACAACCTACATTACAGTACCAAATAAATTAATTTGTTACACTACTTGCGACATTACTTTAGCTTTATTCTGAAAATAACCTGAAATCCATTAAGACATAATTACCAGTTAACAATATAAACCTGACCCTACAGTCCAATGTTTTCCCCTTTATATTCTGTGGTGTGCAGATAACTGAGCCATAATTGTAACCATAATTAACAGCTGAATTTAGTACAGTAACATATTACATTACTGTGTTAGTGAAAAATGTGATTACAATAGTGCAACCCATCCAATAATGCACAGTTACAATATTATCATAAATTTACTATAAGCATGATTTCATTTTATCATTTTAAAAAGTTGTAGTTAATGTCAAAACTGATATTCTTAGACATGCTTATATGGATATTAACACAGTTTAGCTTCACAACTGTAGAGCTTGGCTCTATGTCAGTGGAACTTGTTAAAATGCTATATTTTGTAGGTTTTAGTGGAGAAAAATACACATTTTATAGTGAAGTTTAGTTTTGTTCCTGAATGGTTATGGAACTTGGATTATGCAAAAACTCTTGAAAGCAAGAAAGGGAGCTACTAAAGCTGTCAGACTGAGCCATATGCTACACAGTGTGCCTATGCTTGTTTATCTTCAGTTTGCAAAAGACTCAGACAAACTTAAGAAACAAAACATTTTATTGATTTGTGTTCTGAGCATCATGCTGTTTTGTCAAGACACAGATTAGCATGAACTTATGAACTCTAAACTGAGTTTCTTTTTATTTTCCTTTAGCAAATTTGACATTTTCTGGATGTGTCAGACGGGGACTAAATGCTGACTGACAGTCTGCGATTTTCAGAGATTAAAAGTAGAGACAGAAATACAAGTGAAGTCATGCATTACTTAGAAATGCCAAAGGCAATTCTTTTCTGGTTTGATATGGAGAGCTGATGAAACCCTTTGCACTGGACTGAGCTCTGCAGTGAGAGAAGCCTTTATGTGAGAACTGAGGCAGATAATAAAAGCTGCCACCCGAGAACACCTCAGAAGAGCTATAAAGTATTTCACTTACTACCACTGACATTCCTCAAGCCCTTTATGAATGATTTCACTCATATTGGTCTGGTTGGTAGATTAACATACATGTGTGTATTAACATATTAGCAAAGTAACGCTTCCTCTTGTGAGGAATATAAGTCTTCAGAGAATGCTTTGTGACAGGGACTGGATCTCTGAGCTCTGTGCAGACTTTGATAAAATATTTATGGGAGACTGGTGGGGTCACCTTGAGATTGCTGCTCTTTGTCTGCCTGCATGAGCCGGACTCCTTGTGGGATTGCATTAACATCACTTTTTAATCACACGGGTTCGTGAACTGCTGTAAGTCTTATTCAGAGTTCCAAAAAAAAACCAAAGAGAATGGAGGAAGTTGACATGAAAAAGTAAAAAAAACATCACTCATCTGCTTTTTTTTCCTCTGGATCAAGAGTTCACACTTTGGGACTTGTCTGGAGCGCCTGTGTTTGTGTGTCACACAACTCCTCATCCCACTTGGCTCTAAACTTGTGACAAACTTGTGATGAATGGCATTTCTGATTGTTGCTTTTTTGTCATTTCATTTTATAAATATGTTTTTAAATTCACAAAAACTCACCAGCAAGCTAATTAGTTAAATCTCGTTAGTGCTGGATTGGACCCTATTTTGCCTTCAGAAATATGACAGCATGACACAGTCACGTACACCAACCCCACAGACCGGTTTCGTTTGGTACGTCTGGTGTGAAATGTATGGTTTTCAGAAGTTTTTCCTTTTTTATTGTTTTTATCGTTAAGTCAGTTTCCCTGGGTCTTTTCCTGTGTGTTATGAATAAATCTTTTTTTTTTTTGTTACCGGCACGGGTTTTATGCTGTTGTGTTTATCCGCCACACCTTAAAGGCCGGTCCGTGAAAATATTGTCGCACATAAATGTCCACGGCGCAAAAAAGGTTGGAGACCGCTGACGTAGGGGAGACCGGGGATAGTTGTAACATTTTTGACATTTCTGTCTGTAAATTGAAGCTCTTTTAAGGTAGTGGATTCAAAATGTAATGCAAAGTATTTACTTGTCTCTGCTATTAAATAGTGCAGCTATTTTCTCTGCAGCACAATTACCCATTGCATGGTATGGCCTCAAACACAAAGAGTGAAATGTTACAATTAACCCCATAGTCCGGGTTAGTTGTAACATATCCTGGGGTAAAATGTAACACAATGAAATAAGGGTACTAACAAAATATTAACATGTAATCTTTGTTTATTCAACACATGAATGCACTTACATCCATTTATGTAGCTGTGTGTGTGTGTGTGTGTGTGTGTGTGTGTGACAGAATGCAGAAATCTAGCTTTTGAACATATTCCAACCCCCCAAAAAAGACAAATTATAAAATTTTCTGCAACTGAGTATTTCATTAATTTTAGTTGGTCTTCCTTGAGTTTGGCCTCATTGGCTCAGTGGGCATTATAACCTACAACTCTTGCACCAATTTTGAACATAACAATGAAGCTGAAAAAATGTAGTTGTTCACCAGCATCGCAATTCCATTACTTTTTATCATGGCTTACCTTGGTGAGGTTTGCAGAGTGCTTCAGAAAGATGAGGAAATCTGTTTCTTGCACCCATCCTGACTTATTTCCACTACCAGTACTTCCTACTGGTCCATCTCTGACACAGAGGTCTGCATAATGTATGTGTGGGAACACAAACAGTGAAGTAATTGTGTTGCCAATGGCATTAACCACATATACAAATGCGACATCTCTGCTGATGTCGTTGCCCCAACTTGTTTAATATAAGTTAAAGTAATAGTGCGGTAAGTTGTAACATCTGCATTATTGTTACAACTAACCCAGACTGTTGCTGTTACAACTGACCCAGACTCCTATAGCCACGAACTAGCTAACATTACAGCCAACGGCTAAAACATTAGCACTAAAGACCTACACAGAATATATCCCCATAGACATACAAATAACATAATTTGAGTTTGATGAGTTTAACTGCAAAGCAGATAATGCTATTAGAAATTGAAATAAAGTAGAAAAACTTACTTTTTGGCATACAAATTACTTTTTTTCGTGTTAAATTGTCTGTGTTTGACGAAATGTGCTGATTTTTCACATGTGATAGCAGAACTGAGTTGGGCATGCACAGGATGAGTCACATCATTTGAAACTTAGCCCTGATTGGAGAAATTGGAAGTGTTACAACTGACCCATGTTACAACTATCCCCGGTCTCCCCTACACGAACCAGCCAATCTTCCATTCCATCGCATCCCAAAAGTGCTCTACTGAATTGAGATTTGATGATTGTGGATATCACTTGTGGACAATGAAGAAATGTCATTTTGAAGAAACCAGTTTGAGCTTTGTGACATGGCATGTTCTCCTGCTGGAAGCAGCCATCAGAAGATTGGCATATTGTTGTCATAAAGGGATGCAAACAACATGGTCACCAGTACTATAATACTAATACTCAGGTTAGCTCTGGTGTTTAAACTGTGTTCAGTTGGTACTGAGGGGCCCAAAGTGTCCAAAATATTTTATTCACCCAACAATTAATCCCAGCAGACTTACCTGTGAATGTTGCAGCACAGACTCAGCTCAGACAATGTTTTTTCCAATCTTATATTGTCCAGTTTCGGAGAACCGTGCAAATTACAGCCTTAGTTTCCTGTTTTTAGCTGACAGAAGCAGTGCTGGGTGTCCTGTAGTTAATAGTCAGCCTGCAGTTATCCATTGGTATAATATGGTACTAAGAGGTCTGATCGTTTAATATTTTGTATGAGAGTAGAAGACTCATAAATTCTATTCTAGAATTTTCAAGGACCCAGTAAGGAGAAGTTGATGTTGGCCTAATATGATATACTGTGTATTCAGTAGTGAAGTACAATGGAAAGGGAAGTTGTTTGATTAGACAGTGTAGAGCCAGAAAATCAATGGAAGCAATGAAGCTAACTAGCAAAACTACTGAACCCTTGCTAAAAGCACATTATAGTTTGACTTCCAAACTGGCTGGTGCCCTCAAGCATTTACCGGTGCTCTAGAATGAATAGAGTTGAAAGTAGAATGCATAGGCAACAGCAATTTTTTTGTCATTATTTGGCTTCATTTTGAAATAAAAATCATGATATCTCTGTCAGTAAATACCCAGCTGAATGGCCACTCTTGAACCAAAACAAATTAGCAGGCAGGGCAGTAAATGCCAGCCTTACCCTGCTGTGTAAGCCAGCTAATGTTAATTTAATATCAAGGTCACTTTCCCTCTAACAAAATGGTGAAATGGTATGAGTGCTTATTAAAATGTGAACAGATTTAATCAGTAATACCAGACACCGCTAACCTTTTTCTTTCATTTTCCAATTCTTTGCTTTTGTCCATGTGAAATTATACTCAAAGATGTCAATGAAAATTTCTAAAGTAGGAAAGTTAAGATTTCAGCATAAAAAGATTATGGCAAGAAACTGTTCTCCTGCAGTGAAAGGGAATGTAGTTACCCAGTATTGATCTTCTTTACTGATAAGAATAATACAGAGTTGAATGCTGTTGAATGGTTTGGGTTGGAAATATATCTTTTATACTCATTTCGAAATAAAACTCTACTTTTCTTTGCTGAACATCATAAAATATCTCTTGAAACATAGTTTTTATTCTAAAATGAAGCCAAGTGCTAACAGTCTGTACTGCAAAATTGTCATTCAAGGGACAGAAAGATACCACATAGCACAGAAATAGTTACCAAATATTTCTGCTGGTCAAATGCTAATAGTCACAAAAGGCTATTTAATTTTAATAACGCACATTAAAGACCACATTGCCATTTGTTTGCTAATATTTATATACAAGTTAAAATAAAGACATGTTAATTTTTCAAACCTGTTGTTAGATGTTTTTGTTACTTTCAGAGACGTATTTACACTCGTTGCTTTAAGCTAAGCAAGCAAGCTAGCTAGCTGCAGGCTAGAGATATATATTAGAGATATATTTACCTTCTGTATGTCATGTTTTTGTTTTTACTAGACAACCAGTAGTCGGTGTTCCCAAAAATTGTCAAACTATTTATTATATTTGTATTATTAGTCATTGTTTGTCCATTTGGCAATGTAAGAAGCTAAAAAAAACAAAACAAGAAAAAAAAACCCAATAACTATATTGATTCATAAATTTATCATGGGAAAAGGGTGACCATGCATTCTGCAGAAATCCAAGTGACTCAGCTAGTGAGTGTAAATCCTTTAATTAGTCTTCCTTAAATGCTGTTTTGGTTTCCATCAGCTTCCCTTGTAAACATTTAGCTGCTGGGCTCTAATTTTGGCTGCTATTCCAAGTTTAAAATGTCAGAAAGCAAAATCAATAAACATGGTATGTCTCCACAGAGATGAGGGGATGTGCACAGAGAGTAATATTAATTATTTCTGCTTCAAATCAGTGCTTTGATTGATTGCAATGCTAATTAATCATTGATTAGTGCAACAGATATACGTCACAGGAACTGCTATTGATTAGTGTAGCTTTAAATGAATGTCTCTTCAAACTATCCAGGTCACATCATCAGGTTATATTAAAACGTCTTGCACAACAGATGAGAAATGTGGAAACCTGGCACCAAGTATTGTATTCACATCGTGACAGCACGTTAATCAGCATGGCTGTTAATCTTGAAGTTCACATATTTCTCTCATGCATACACAGAAAATATTATACAAATTTTAAAAGCTGAGTAATAATTATTTTGAGAAGCTTAGCAGAAACCACAGATGCAAGCATTCTGTGTTCATCCTGGTCCATAAGGCACAACAAACAAATCTTTACTTTTGCAAGCTTGATAAACACACCTGATAGAGACTCTGTTATCAGTGTTTCTCTTCACAAGTGACAGGAGTACTTGAGGGGAAATAAAAACCGATTCCAAAACAATGCTGCTTTAGTTTTCAAGTATTTCAGATTTCTCAGTGTGTGTGGTGTGAGGTCGGTGGGGTGTTTTTCTTACTGACGGTTATGAGTGCTGACATTTTTAACTGACATTTTCTTGAAATTGTCAAATGTTTGCAGTAACATATTTCCTGTGGTTATGCTGTGATTTGTTTAGATGTTCCTACAGGATCTTCTGCCTTTTTTTATATTCTCTGGTTCTACTTTTCTACTTTACTCTTTACACTTTTTTACTTATCTGTCCTGATTGTAGTCCATGCTCTATAGATAGAATATAAATAAAACCAGAATTTGGCCTTAGCCAGGGGTGCACATAAGTGGTCCGCAGGTGCGCATTCGCTGTCAAAATAAAAGATGTGCACCAGATAAGAAGTTGCAACGCCCGTTTGCGTACATAAGATTTTCTGGAGGAGGACAGACATTTGTTTAGAACTCCTAAAGATGTCGAAGAAGCAAGTTCCTTTAAGCAATTATTTCGGTGTTCCTCCACCTCCAAAGAAATGTCAAAAGTAGTCCGAACCGCAAAAGAAGCCTGTATTCTCGTAAAAAGTGGTTGCAGGAGGTGAGCTGGATTCAAACAAATTATGAACGCACAGAGATGTGGTGCAGAATATGCTGTGAAAATCCCACTCTAGCAGACAAAAACAGTGCCTTTTATATGTATGCAAACGCGCGTTGCAACCTCTTAACTGGTGAATTGACAGTGAATGCACTCCTGCGGACCACTTATGTGCACCCCTGGCCTTAGCTTGGCCTGCCTTTATAAGTAGTTCAATTGAAACTCTTTCAAGCTCTTATAAAGATGACAGAAGGCAGCTAACAATTAAGATTATGAGATCACATAGTAACTGAAATTCAATTCCAAAACAAGCAACAAAGCCAACAGGAAAGTTAAAGTTCATGCACTCCTGAACCTTAACTGGAGGTCCACTGGGAACTGTGGTCTGTCTAGTACCCTCCCTGGTGAAAATATGTCAAAAAATATGTGGAAAAGTGCATAGTTTTGTGTATATTACATAAAAAAATTTAACTATAAAATATTTATAATATTTGTTTTGCATGCCTGCCGAACTCAACAGCACTACAAATTTCCATTATACAAACTCGTGACACAATTCCTCTCTGGAACAGTTGAACAGTTTAAAGTTTTGTTGCACATAACCATTGCTGTAGTTACAGTCACATGTAGGCAGTTATAGATCAAGCCTTATTTTCCAAAATCTTTCCAATATAGATTTACTTGAAAAAAAGTTTTTGAACTCTCTTTGACTCTCTCTCTTTAAAGACCTACATGTGACAAATGCAAGGAAAAACTTCTTTTCTATCAAAGAATTACAAGTTAACTTTTCATCAGCATTAGCATATGAGCAAATCCAATCAAAAAAAATACGGGATGACCTTGTCAACTTAAGTTTGAATCCTACTGAAATGTTTAGGAATTGGGCATGAAAAATACAAACACTTAAATATCTTACAGCTAAAGGAATTTTAGCATGAAGGACAAACAACGCTCCCCACCCCATCCAATCTCCAGCATATTTTTGATAAAAGTGAGAAAAACTATGCGCTGTGTGTGTTGTGTTGGCTGTTTCCTCAGTAAAGATTATATCTACTGATGTATGTATTGATGTTTTTTCAAGTACATTGTAAAAAACAAACAATAAGTTAAAAAAATAGAATTTTCCATGTAGTGTTGTTCAACCGCATGCTACCTTCTCTGCAAACCCTTGGCATCCAATACTTTTGTTATATCAGAACCACTTGCATCTTTGAGATACACCCCCTTTTGACATGATGCAAAGTGTGAGATATGAGAATCCAAATGCAGCATGCAAGAATAGAGTTCATTAAAAAATAAAGACAAATCCTTTATTTGGCTTATAAAAGTCCCAACATAAATGCAAATCATAGTCCAGGAATCAAAGGAACGAAAATCCAACCCAAACCAGAGAGCAACAGGGAAACACACAGAGGAAAACAAGCAAAGTGAAGGTACATACAAGGTAACGAGGTATGTTGAGACAGCTGACACAGGTACTGACAATCAACACGTTTAGTTTCACTTTCTCTGGGGAGAAATGGAACCAAACTAAAACAGAGGGTGAAAAGCAACATCTAAACAGGGAAACGGAGACACAGAACTAAACTGAACATAGAGGAATGACACAGAGTGAAAAGACACGAAAAACAGGGAATACAGTAAAAACCTAAACAATAAGCAAATTAAGAATCAAATCCTGGGACAAAGACCAAGCACCATGAAACTGCTGTGTCCTGAAGTATATCTAAATTTGCATCTGGATAAAAGTTAAAAAACAGCATACTGGGACAGTGTTTCAGAGGTGTTTTGAAGTTTGGTCTGCACAGGGTCTTCTATTGTGAGTCTAGATCCTGTAATCAGATTAATAACATGATCGCTGTATGGTATGATGCTAAGAATTACCACTGTGCATACATTTACTTGGAATGTGGAACATTGTTAAGAAACTTAGACTTAATGCACAGATGTAGTGTAAGCACTGTGGGATTGCACCCCTAAGTAGAAGAATGTAGAATTCTGTTTGTTGCTAAAGTGATTCTAATTTTTAAAGACTGCATAGAAAACCAGCATAAACAATGTTTTATATTTAAATTGTGCCATAATTGGACTTCATTTTTCCACTTCGACGGTACTCTGGTAATGCCTTGTTTTCACTGGCTTTTACAACAGTATTAATTAAACTATGATATTGAAGTTGTGTAGATTATGAAATAATTACAAGGCTCATAGAATGAGGGAAAGACAGCCCAAGGACCCTCCAACTCTGTAAACAATGTTATTCTCGCTGAATTCACTCAGCAGAATTTCATCTATGAGAGTGAGATTCATCCATAATTCATAATGAGTTTCACTGTGATGCTGCATAATCAGTTTTTCTGACATATTCCATTGGGGTAATCAAACATTCAGACAGTCGGCAACACAGTGCACACTTGCAGAAGGACACAAATCACTTAACCTGTATCTCTTTTGTTGCATGCCCAGCACACATGTAGCCTGTCATTGAGAATGTGCACAAAGACAGTGAATGTTTGCATGTTGGTGCACATGAGGTATAAGTGTAGAGCAGTAAGTACTTCATATGGTTGTTCTGACAGACTGTGAGAGTCGGCATAAAAGGCACTGGATTACTTGTTTGTGAGATTTATAAGACATTAAGGTATTTGGTATGCACCAATTATGCATTTACATGATTTGTTCATATCTAAAAATAACTCAAAAACGTCCATATCACAACTTAAATTGAATTATTAATGCTGAGGCCACAGTAGTGTGCAAAAGTTGGACTAGCCCAAGGCAAATTACATATTTTGTTGGTTATTGAAGTGAAAGTAAGAGCTTTTTTCAAAAGGTAACTCACTTAAAATTTTCATTTCATGACCCTGTTTCATTTTAATGTAACTCCTTTATGCATATCTAGTTGTTGGGTGATGACACATCGACCCTTCATAATACTGTTTCTGGGCCCAAGCCTTGGCTGTGGCTCTCATCTTTTCAAAGTCGTACTGCATCCCTTGTTTTTTTATTATATTGTATTTTATTTATCTATTTTGAATTGATTCCACGTCACCTTCTTATTAGCGCTACTTATATGTAGGTTTTAAAACCTACATATAACTCAAGATCTACAAAGCAGCCCTAGGGCGCGTGGCATACTCGACAAATCACTAAAAAGACAAATCACTGTTTGGTGTATTAAGACTTTGGTATGGATATCAAGTTTAGGGTTATGATTTTTTTGAAGGAAATCAATGAAATGAAACTGAAACTATGCAGCAGGATACCAATTTGTTATGTTGAGAATCTATATCAGACACTTTTGTGTATGCAATTTAGTCCATTTTCAGTGTCTTCTACTTGTTGGATCATAATAGACTTGCAAGTTCTGTATCTCACTGAGAACCCTCCATGTGTGCTGTGTTTACTGTATATTAGCCCAAACATACTGCTGAAGTTAACTATGGTATGGCAGAGCACTCTGTATCAATTAGGGGAATCTCATCAACCCTACAAACCCTGCTTCATTATTTTTAATTATTGTTTACATATGGAACAAAATCGCCTAAATGAGAGTACCCAAATTACAGCAAGCAGAGCATGGCATTTTGTCTCAACTAACTTCTAAAATGTATGGATCTCAAAAGTCCTCTCTTTCATGGATGTCTGGATAATATGCTTGTTTATAACACCAGAGAGAATAATCTCAGCCATGGTGTTTTATTTTTTCCTTCAGCAAAATGAAGGCATATTTGGACCATTAAGGCTTATTATATTAGACCCATTGGGAGATGGTATTTTTCAAACTTTTTCCTGAAAGTGACATACACAGTTAAATTAATAATACTCAGTGTTGAACTGTTGATCAGAGATGTTTGAAATGTGTTCTTGTTCTCATCACCAGTCTTGGATAAGATTTGGAAAACTAGAGCAAAGCATTACTATGGCGGGCGTGGTTCGTGGTGTGGTTGTGGGGGAGGTGGACAAAGCGGAAAGAGCAGCAACCAGGAATAAAAAGTGTTGAAAGCAGTGATGGTAAATTCAATCAAGTTTGAATGAGTCACTCACCAAAATGAATCGGATTTTTGGATCATTTGAGTCTCTTTTCATGTATATCCTACTGCTAAGATGAGTGATTGAAAAAGAGAACCAACTATTTTTATAGAGCAAAAAAGAGCAAAAAAATTAAGATTTCTAAAGGGAACATTTATTTTATTTATTTTTATTTAATTTTATTAGTATATCAGGGTTTTTTCTTCCAGTTCAGAGCAGAAATGTTTATGTTAAGAAACTGGCTGTTGTTTTTTCCCCACAATTTTAATTATAAGCTAGATATATTTCTACTAATGAAATTAGTTTGCTAACAGCAACAGGGATGAGTCAGTGAATGAGTCAGTTGGGCTTGTGAATCATGATTCACGAGTCAGTAAAGTGATTCTTGAGTGTTGAACGATTCATTCATGATTGGCACATCACTAGTTGAAAGACTGAAATATGTGGTGGGGCCCGTCCTTACTGCCACATTGGTGCCGAAACTTGGGACGTGGAACAGCAGAACTACGACTAGCCAGGGGAGGTACTGGTCTGAATGGTGGCTGAGCTGGTGGCCACACGGAGGGAGCAGGTCCGAGCACCAGATGCAACTGATAGCGAGTCTGGCAGCTCCTGGTCAACACCGCTGCCGACCCCACTGGCGTTCCTCGACCGCATAGGAGAGGGAAGCATCCCCCACGCCAGTCCGGAGGTCAGCGCACGGGAGGAACCTGCCATGTTTTCGCCAGAGGTCAGTGCGCCACCTGGTCCTTCTCTGCCCGAGCCAGAGGTCACCGCACCAGTGGGATCTGCTTAGCCCGAGCTGGATTTTGTGGCACCTGAGGGACCAATGCCTGCCAAGCCACCTGTTAGCCTTGGCTCACATCCACATCTGCTGCACTGCACTGGCCTCCAGTCCAGCTCTGTCACCGCTCCTGGACACGCGGTCGGCACCCGAAGCCATCTGTTCACCTCCACCGCAGCAAATGCGGTCAGCCCATTGATCCCACTCATACCTGCCGCGATGGGGGAATGTGGTGTGGCTTGGTTTGTGGCGCGGTTGTGGGGGAGGCGGACACACCTGAGCTCGATCAGCTCATCATGCCTCGTCTATTAAACGTGCCGGGACTTGAGGAGTTGGTTGTTGTTGTTGTGTATGTGTGGCTGGCGAGAGCTGAAAGATCAGCAACCGGGAATAAAGTGTTGAAAGATTGAAATATGCAGTCAGGTCTGTCCTTACTGCCACAGTTACATTTTTGCAAAACATGAATACTTTTGAGCCCCCTGAAATTAAGGAATTTTGTTAAAAAATGCTTTAGTTCCTCACATTTCTATGCTACCTTTTTGTTCAGCCCATTGAATTAAAGCTGAAAATCTGCACTTCAATGAGTGGTTTCAGTTAAAATCGATTGTGGTAATCTACAGAACTAAAATTAGAACAAAGTTGCCTCTGTCCAAATATTTATGGACCTAACTGTATTAAAAAGCTCATTCATGGTTCACTGCTTAAAATTTGCAAAGTAATTATTACTTACAAATTTTGGCCATTACAGTAACACTGCAACCAAATTTCCTATAATTCTGCAGGCATGGGAGAAGTATCTTTTTACAGCCAGATGGTAGTCTGTGAAAGCAGTAGCACACAGCCCAGATAACCACGTCTAACCGGCAGAACAGTGGGGAATGGACTGAGATGCTAATGCTCTTTAAAGTGCTGAATTACGATGAGTGAAAATCAATAAATCCAGCTCTAAGCTCTGCATATCAGTCAACTTGCTCCATCTTAGTAAAGCTACATTTCGAATCAAATTCTGTCTCTGCTAAAATGACTTTGCTGTCAACAGTTATGACAGGTATCATATTGCCCAGACAGTTGGCTATGTCTGTTTTATTCAAGCGTACTTTCTTAACTGTGCTGTAGGGACATATTAATGTAGGACTATATAAGGCTTTTTCCTGTCTCATAGCTAAAGAGCTCTATTTATTTATAGATTTTACATAAACTGAATATATTTCCTATATGCAATTATCTTACCCCCCTCAGGGATATGGTAAAGCGCTAAATGATTTCTAAATTGTGTTCAGTGGACAAGGGAGCATTTATCATATTGAGAGCATTTTTCCCTTCCACACTTATTCATTTAATGTAGACTTTGAATTGAGGTGTTCTTTTACACTGCTTCTCCCTCTGTCTTCTTCGCCTTGAATTTTCTTCTGAGCGTTCGATGAAATTGTTCATGTATGGAAGCTGTTTTCATGTGAAATATGTTTGCCTTCATCCCTGTGAGCATATGTTTGGCTGCATTTCCATTAAGAACCTGGTGAGCTGCCTACACTTTTTTTTCAGTGTCTTTTTCTTCCAAACTCCAGGTTTTATAAAGGACACTTTTTCAGCCCAGTGAGGGTTATTCGATTTTTTTTATGGGGCAGTTACTTACAGAGTCAGTGATTCAGCAAAAACTGTGAAATAAAATGATGGCAACTTACAATGCTTTCCAGCCCCGGACAAAACACATCCCCAGTGCTATAATACTAAAGGTTGACTTTGATCATGTCATCTTAAAACTCCCCACCAGCACAGCTAACTCCTGAATCCCACCATACCCCCTGTTTTATCAAGATGTCAACAGTCATCCAAATTATCATTTACTACTGGGTGTTGGCCCACCTCCTCGCTGGAAGACAGAGGAAATTGAGTCATTAGAAGATAAAGAGCTTACCTTTCCTGGGGTGACAGCTTAGCCTTTGAGTGGACAAACCTATCCGTCATTGTTCATGTCTAACATTTTGTAACTTCAAACAGGTGTCATGAACGGAAACAAAGGCATCAAGTAATATATCTACAAAAGCAAGGGCCTGTATTGGCTGTTTGGAATAACTGCTTTCTTATTATGTATGCTGCATGTTTTACTCCTTTTCACCATTTTCATTCTCTCCTCGTGTTCTTTAATACTCACTGTTACTTAAATTGATACTCTGGAATCAGATCTCACTGCTATTATTAACAAACATATGGTATTCATGGTGGACATGTTCATTGTAAGATACAGTATTGCTAGCTAATAATACTAAACAATTCTGAAATACTTATAATAAAAAATATTTTAATTGCTTATTGCTTTTATACTTAGTATCCAAAAGGAGAACTGCTTGTCAAACCACAATCAACTTATTAAGACTTTTTGAGACAGACTTAAGCCTTATAGAGTTGACTTATTGTCTTGGTTTTTAAAATGACTGGGATGAATTGATAAGACCTGACTAATAACTCCATTTCCCTGTTTCCCAATTAAACTTTTGAATTTTGAAGCTGTCTGTATTGGGTCCTGCTGTGGACCCCATCATTATTTCAGATGAGCTTTTCTTGAATGCCTCAGGGCAGGACTTATTCTGAGTGATGTGAGCTAAAGATGGTTTAGGCCCTGACACAGATTTGTTTTCATAACTCTAGACTTGACTTGGTCTTTTCACAGTCGACTTAACACTGACTTTTCCCAGTTACCTTAGAATCGTCTCATATATGCATTGGAGAAGTCTGGGTCAGACATACTGAATATTTCAAAGCCGATGTAAACTGTCAGTCAGAGACTGATACTGGCAGAAGATGTTTTGAATTTACAACCAAAGATTATAAGCAAAAATACATATAACTGGATGTGGATATGATTCTTATCCACATTCTCTCCCATAATATCTAATATTAAGTATTCCACTTGAGTGCTTTGATTAAATTTTAGATGCTCAAACTTTCAATGTATGACTTCTCAATTACAAAACTAAATTAGTGTCTGCATTTCCACTGAACTACAACTGAGTGCCAAGGCTCATTCCTATGCTGAAGAAGATATACACTCTGTTCCATTCGTAATTAATTTTTCTTCCTGCTGAATATACTGCTGCTAAAGCAGACTGCATTTGCTGTTAATTTACTTTTTGTTTATCCTTTCAGCTGCTTTTACAGACAATCACCATGGAGAATTGCAGTTCCTTTGTAATGAGTGTCTTTCTTACTATATGGAAAATTTATTGTATAAAATGGTGTTTTGACAGATGAAAGTACAAGTTTGTTTTTCTGTATGACAACTATTACAAAGAAGACTGTTTCAGCTCTAAACTTCTTAAACATTATGTTATTTTCATACTCTCGCTACATTTCTTGAATCCATAGAAAGCTATGTATATAACATTGTGATAAAATGTAAGCAATTCACTCCAGTTACTGGATGTAATATGTCCTCTTGATTATTTTAGCCAAGCTCTTTTTTTATTTGCCTAAAGCTTGACTGATTGTAGCATTTAGCCATAACTGTAGCATGCAAGCATGTTTACAGAGATATATGTTGAAATATTGACTTTTATAAATACGCCACCTTTTTCAATAATTTCTCACTGGTAACAGTTATAACAATGGTCTAAATTATTCACATTTTCTACTGAAAGTATACCATTTTAATTAAAAAAATAAGTCATTTTAATTTGTTGGTAGCAACATATCCTAAAAGTTGAAATGGGGAGAAAAAAGGATGGAACCGTAAATGGATCGTTTACTCCAAGTAACAGTTCAAGAAACATTTTGGAAGTAATTAGTATATTGGCAACAGGTCAGTAAATTTAATGGGCATAAAAAGAGAATCTTAAGCAGAGTTTCTCAGGAGTAAAGCTGGTCAGAGGTTAACCAATGTGCACAATGTGTCTAAAAATTGTGGTACATTTTTCAGAATAATGTTCCACATCATAAAATTGTGAAGACTAAATCACTTCCACTTTCCTGCACTGTAAAACTAAATGCTGACATCTTTGATGTTGTCTAATCATCTTTCTCCCCACCTTCTGCTCGGTGTACTTTAAATCGCACTGCTCATCTCCTACTCCTTTGTGTAACACACCTTATCCCCATGTTCACCTCTTGCAAGTCACCTCATCCAAGTCTCCATTTTATCTTCATCACCACCACCAGCATCACCACTGGGATTTCTTTTTATATGCCTCTGGTTTGGAGATATAATTGCTAGATCCTGTTGCACACTTCCTTTTCTGACCCTTGTTATGATGGCTTAACATTTTTTTTCAATAATCAAAGGCTTATGATATTGTACAAGAATCTAAAGGGACAGGAGTGCAGAGGCTTCAGAACTTGTCTCAGAATCTTCTGGTTTTAAAGATTCCTTGAGCGTTAAAGTAATCCATTGACAGTTTTCAATGGCAACACAGCCAAAAAATAACTGATAGTAAACAAAGTTTGTGTAGCTACCACAAGAGTGGTACTGAAATCTACAGGTGTGGGTTGATGAATTTACATGAAAGGAATTAATTTGCATGAACGGCAATGATTACCTGCACTGATTAAATTAAGCTTAAGGTTAAGCACGATAAGGAAGATTTGTAATCACTCATCTGCCTGCTTTCCTACATGTTAGGCTGCTGTTCTGTAGATTATTACTCTCAATAAATCTGTCAACAAAAACGTATCAACAATCAACATTTCTCTTGTGCAACAATTGAATAATATTTTATTTGTGTTTTTAAATATGTACCACTAACTTTATATTTCTTTATTTATTATACTTGCCTCTTTTAAAACTTTGTACTGATGTCTTTTATATGTTCTTATGTGAGCTTGTGCAATGTAATTTTAAGCTTTCTCAAAAACGACATTTTGAGATGCTGAATGACAAAGTAAATCCGGAATCTTTTCTGTTCTTTACATCACTACCACTTTCCCACGCTGTTGATCTCAGTATTGGCGTGGTTACTCTTGTACAGTCTTGCCTTTTCTTCTTTCCTGCCTTTTTTGAGCCAATCAGCCTCCACTTTACGTGGGTTAAATCTGTGCTCTCTGTCATTCTCCCATTAATGCAACCCATCTCCTCCCCATCTCCACCTCACAGACTCCACAGTCAGAGCTCCAGTGAAGCCTTAGTCTGGTTGCTGAGCAGTCTCTAGCCTTGTGTGACAGAGTCCAGTCAGTAGTTATGTGTAGGTTACATTCATAATCATTCTTTTTTTTTTCTTTACTATTAAGGCAAATTCATTGGTCCGTTTGTTCTCTACAGATAGCTGCAGACTCAAAGTCAAATCAGTGGACTTGGACATTCTTCAACTCTCATACTGCAATTGAGGTATGTGTCCATTATATGTCTATTAAATAACATTACGGGGAGATTACAAAATGTAATTTGTTACCGAGTCACTGGTGACCACATAAAACATTGAACTGGCTTTTTATTATCACTCATAAAGGTTGAATAAATTTCCATTAGTCTGATCATATTTAAAATGTAGCTCCATGTCTTTAATATAAACCATAAAATTTCAGCTTGGTGCTTTTCCTCTACTGTGTTCACAGAGCCAAAAAGAACTGACTTTTTGTCTTATTGCTTGCTTTGATTGTCCATTAGAGTGCCATTATTTAAACTGTGACTTTCATTGACCTCTATTGGTGACCAGTGAGTCACAGCACCCTTGCAGATCTTTGGCCCAGCTAACAGTGGCCTGTCAATGACGCACTCAATAGCTCACAGTGAAGTGGCTTATTACAGCAGAGGGACAGATGGACTATGAGCTGAAACACAAACTGTAGACTGCAGACACTCCAGCAACTTAGTGTAATTGGTGAACCCACGCAGATGTGTTATGGTTTTATTTTACCAGTGATCAAAAGGGACATTATACCCAACATAAACTGAACAAAAGTGTCCAAAAGTTCCCTGTGCATGGAAGTTTCTTGAATGTGATTATAGAAGAATTCTGTTTTCTTAAGCTTTGAACTGCAAGGCAATTACCACATCGCTGTCCCTATACGGAAACGTGTTGGAAGGTTTACCCAAAAATAAGGGCCCAAACAAGACAGGTCCTTCAGGAGACATGCAAATGTGAGTCATCGTCATGAGATCACAAATAAGTAGAGATAAAGCAAGAAACTCGCAAAGATAAAAACATCATTCACATACTGTATCAGCAGCCACCTTGAGGATTGTATGGCAGACAATTTAATTTTCCCTTTGCCTCAGGCACTACACTTTAGACAAACTTAAGCATTTTACTTTCAAATAATAAAAGGGCATCTTGTCTTGAACTTTAAACAATATGTGTCATTCAAAACCCTGATGTACTTTATACGAACAAATATTGTTTAGAGTTACTAAAAAAACAAGCAAACAAAAACAGATTTTACTGACACATATGTGATATTAACACCAAACTCCTCACAGTAACATATTAGGCTCTCAGCTCTCAGTCCACATCCACATCCACTCGCACCACAACATACTTAAGATGCCCCACTGTATACTGTATACTGTATACAGTGGGGCATTTTTATGTCATTGAGTGGGTGGGAGATATTATTGTCCAGCATTGCCCTTATCTTGGACAACATCCACCTCTCCAGCACCACCTTAAGGGAGTCCAGCTCCATCCCCACAACATCACTGGGCTTGCGAATCAGTTTATTGAGTCTGTTGGCATCTGCGACCCTCAATCTGCTGCCCAGCCTGCAATAGCATACAGGATGTCACTGATCACAACAGACTCATAGAAAATATTGAGCATTTGTAACCCTGGTTAACATAGCTAACAACAAATAAAAGCCTGTTAGTAAAAACAGTCATAAGAAATATATTACAGGTGATAAATAGTCAATAAATAGATCATAATGGTTAGAAAATTCATTAAAAACATCAGCAATAATATAATTCATGGTATAGGATTTCATTTGTGTTTAAAAACATGTTAAAAGGGTACAGAACTTGCTAATTCATGGTGTTTTATGTTAATTCAGGTAAAATGGCTAAAATATGTGTTGAGACTCTTATTGTGAAAGGGCACGCTGCAGCGTGACTCCTGTGATTAGCCACACCCAATCGGGTTGTTCCCTTTTTTTTGATGCTTGAGAGGGAGAAATGCAGACAGTCCTTGCAGAGCTGCTGCTTAAATGAGTGAAAAAATAGTAAAAATAAGCCAAAAATCTACTTAAAGCCATTTTTGTACTCTGGAGAATGTACTTTTGTTTTTCCGACCTGTCCTTGCCTTGGTGATGTTGTGAACATAACCGAACGGGACTTGGTGAGTTCAGAAATTGTCTTTTATTTCATGCAAGAAATTTTTGTTGTATTATATTGCTCATTTCATGCAAATGGAGAGCCAAGGTAGCAGATTTATGTTGTTTTATGTTAAAAACGGTGGATTCGTGCTTAAACGACACACAGGCTGCAGTTCAAAGGCCTTTGACGGTGTTTCAGCGCGCCATATTGGCGTCACCTCATTTACGGCTAAATAAGCTGGAAAAAACTGACTTTTACTGTTATTTAAGGGCTACCCGTGTGTTATTTTCGAATGTTTATGCACTTTATTTTGTTGTTATGGTAGGCCATTAAGGTTTGGATCGGGAAATGCTGAGCTAGAATCGGAGTTTGATCCGCTGAGCGAGAAACAAGATGGCGAGCCACCCACGGACCCATTGAACTGTACCGAGCAGGAAAAAGGAAAACGCCCCCTGCTGGACGTTGAGCTCTTTCGCTGATAAAACTGGTAGGATTAATCCATACACCTCTGCAAAAGAACAGCAGACTTTTCAAAGCACTGGATAATCATTCGGAGTAATTCCAGGACTAATAGTTAAAGGACACAAAGACAACTTTCTTTTGTTTATTTGTTTGTTTAAGGGATTTATTCAGCCTTTTGCTGAATTGTTTTCAGTTTTACATTTATTTATTTATTTTTGTAATTTATTTTGGTCAACCTTACATTTTAATGCTGTAATGGTGTTAATGGAAATGTAAATAATTTTGTTGGGTTAAAACAAAATAAGAACTGGTTGAGAATTTAAAGGTGAACCTAGACCAAGATTAAATTAAATCTTGGGCCTAAAGAACTGAACTTGATTTAAAATAACACAGTGTTAATGCAAATAGATCAAAGGATAAACTTGAACTTAGAACTTGAAATAAATAAAACAATAACCTAGGTTGAAAATAACATCCTTCTAAAGCCAAATAAAAGGTTTTGAGATAAATAGGATGAACTGACAGAACATACTGAACTAAAAGGGGGGAAAGAAAAACCTCTTTTTCTTAAATGTGTGATGTTGAATGTTTTATGTAATGTGTCTATAACTGTCTATTCCCTGTCTTCACAAAATAATAAGCCGGCAATTTAAACGTATTTACTGGTCTGTGGTCTTTATTACATGCTACACTCATTACTGCTCTAGTAGTCGAACCTAACTGGTCCTAGTATACTGTAACGACTCCAGAAGTGTTACACATTGTTTGACAAATTTTAAAAGACCTCAGCCGCCTCAGAAAATAGAGACAACTCTGACCCTTCCTGTAGAGTGCAGTGCTGTTTTTAACCCAGTCCAGTTAATCATCACTGTGTACTCCAAGGTATTTATATTCCTCCAATGTATTGTCCACATTGAATTGAAACAGGGATTACAGGTTTCATGGTTTCCTGCACAATCAATTCTTTGTTTTTTGTCACTATGCTGCAGATGACTTTGCTCACACCATGTGAAAAAGGATTCCACCCAGTACTCTTTCTCATCACCCTCCCTGATGAATCAAACCACTGCAGTGTCATTAGAAAACTTCTGAAGTTGCCAGATCTCTATTTTCAGTGGCTGAAGTCTGTGGTGGAGAGGATAAAGAAGGACAGTCCCTTGTGATGCTAATCAGACACACAATGGCTGTGTCCCAATTCAAGGTCTGCATGCTTGAAGTACGCGCAGTACGTGTACTACGTACAGTGCGTACTATAAGTACGAGAAGTGCGGAAGTGAGAGGGTTGTGAAATGGGACGGTCTAGCCTTCGTCACACTGTTCAGGTTGCCTAGCAACCATGATACTAACCGTGAGAAACGTTTCAGACAGCATTGTGTGACAGAAATGAAGGAGAAAAAAATGTTTTGTTGGTCATTCATTTTTGTCATGACATCGCTTTGATTAGTTGAGTATCTGAGGCTGAGACCACATGACTGTAAAACATGATTGTTGGGCTTCATTTCTGTGCTGAACAGTCATTTAAGATTAGTTAGTAAATAACAATTAGCTAATGTTGTTCATGAGACTAAAATCATCTCACTGTGGTAATGTAAATATAATATGGCCAATATTATATGTATTGTCAGATTATTATGATATATATGTATATACATATATATATACTAGTGCTGTCAATAGATTAAAAAAAATTAACTAACTAATCTCACAATTTTCTGTTATTAATTGCGATTAATCTCAATTACTTTATTAATAGCCTGGCTCCAATTACATTTTTTTATTCTTTATATTTTAATTTGATGCAGTGTAAAAAAAAATGCACAGAAATCAATTATTTTTCAAGAAATATTAAATAGATTCAACATCTTTCTTCAACAAAATTGCAGACT